>NC_137712.1:7868136-7891030 GCF_964034855.1 Anser brachyrhynchus | reverse complement strand
ATCCTGCCCGTTGCCTTCCCCCATCTTTCTGGAAGCACCCAGGTCCCCTCCCTTTCAGTGTGCAATCCCTATCACTATGAGAAATAATCCCACCCCAGTGGCACAGACACTTGCAAGACTCTGACAGAGAGCCAAGCAGCTTCCACACCCGACAGCAGGCAGCAGCTGTGCTTACAGCAGCTCTGCCTTTGATGCTGACCCACAGTCGTGCAGGAGACAGTCACCAATGGAGCTGATACGCTCAAGTGGGAGATAAAGCACGGTGTTTTTTTTTAAAAAGCATGGTGAAAATATCTCAGACCCCAGGAGTGAAAACAATAAACTTGCTTTTATGCCTTTTCTGCAGAAGAAAAATCAGCCCAAATACAGCTGGCAATTATTCTGTAAGCTTATTCTATATAGTAGCTTTCAGCCCCTTCCACACTCATGATTACTCCTTGTTATATGCCAGAAGAGCGGGTAGGACGTCTCCTGTCCCGTACTATTTCACACAGGGCCATACAATGCTCCCATCACCCCAGTAGCTGAGTGCACCTCAAACGTCAATGTTCACATCTGCACAGAGATGTGTGAGGCTCTGGGAACATCCACAAGCATGGGGTGTGCTCTGCTACTTCCCTACCTCTTCAGTGGGCATGGGTAAATTTGTCTGGGGAAGGCAAGCCCACCACTTAATGGTGACGGTGGCAATCCTTTCATCTTGTCATAGAAGCATCCCTGTCTTGGTATGTCTGTGTGCAAATACTCCAGGAGTTAAGTGCCCCCGAGTGATGCATGTGCTTCACAGAAACAATAGGGCAAGTTGTTGCAACACCCAATTAATTAGGTTCATCTGAGATTATCACACGATTAACAGAACATCAGTTCTGGTATTGCCAGCGTTCACAAGTGTCTGTTCAGTGTGCAATCTTGTGGTAGGGTGGAAGACTCCGAAATATATTTGCAATGCTATTGCTCTGTGACTTGTTTTCCCTGCTTATGCAGCCTGACGAGATTTACCATTATGAATAACCCCACAAAACTACCTTCAAAGTCAAATTTAATAACGTAAGTATTATGAAGATCAATATTATGGCTACTCTCATTCATATGATTAGCGCTAATATCATTCTGGGAAATATTCATGCTGCAGTAGTGACTAGAGACCGGGATTAAGAGGAGATCCTCAGCATCCATACAGAAGACAAGGCACTGTTCTCTCCAGCTGTGTCCTGAAGTGCAGTACTCAATCTCTGAGTCTCCATGGGTTTGGATATTTTATGTAAGTTATCTAATAAGATAACAAACCAGCCTTACAATCCCTACAGCCATATTGCTAACTGTTTGAAAATCATGAGTCAGGCTCCAAAAAAGAATTAAGAGATTGGTTTTAAAATTCATGAGACTTTAAAATCTGATAAACTTCAGGGCTCTTTTTTTTTTTTTTTTTGGCTTCTGCTTTCTGAGGATGTAGGAGTCATATTATCAAGTTTTCCTCAGCAATTATGAGGGCCGTAAACTTACTTTAAAAATTGAGTTGAGACTCTTACATAATCACAGGACTCTAAAAGTGTGGGCTTTGAAGAGACGCTAAATAATTTGAGATATGTCTTCACCATGTGACTCAGCACCACTCAGCTGCTGAATTGTAACGGCACAGATTTCAAATATCAAATACTCCCCTGAAACAGCTGGGAGTCTTTTTGGGCAGGAGGGGGAAAGTCTGAGACTTTCACAGTCTGCTTGTGTATTGCAGGTAGGAGGAAGTCAGGGGGGAAAGGAGGTGAAGTGCAAGGAGAAAAACTTAATCTGGTAGGGATTAATCATTGAGCTCTAACCAGAGATGAAGGTAGCAACCTTCTTTTCTTCTTATTTTCTTATTTTCTTATTCTCTTAATCATGCAGCAGACAGTTTGCCCTGTGTACCAAGCTCTCTCATTAGTGTTAGCCGGGCTGCACAGCTGCACTCCCCAGGGAAAGCCCCAGATATTTGGAGGGGAGTAAAAAGTACTGTTCTTTCTGTTTTCCTGCTCAAGAGCTGGAAGCTAACACTAAAATATTTAATGCTGAATATGCCATAGACAGCTTTTCCTTTGCTGAGAGGGAAAGAACCGGTGTGGAAGAAAGGAGAGCAAAAGCAAAATGAGGTCAGGCGGGGACGCGCACAACAAAAACACCTTTGCCCTCCTGACACATAATGCTGGGTTTCACCTCGTCCTTCTTCCACCTCTGAGTAGCTGTGGGGAGGCAGTATCCACCCCTGGTCTGTGTTTGTGTTCTCATCTAGGCTGAATGGGAGGGAGCTGCCAGAAGCTACCAGCCCATGAATCCTGTTTTCAGCTTACAAAGAGACACTTTTATTACAGAAATGACAAGATCTCTAGCCACGTCAGCACGGCGGTCAGTGTCAGGATGCTTGTCAGAGCTATGACTAAGTCAAACAGGCCCCAGCTATAAGTTATAGGGGAGCAGCTTTTCTCTGCCTTTTCATGGTGCTCATTCCTGGGAATGAAAGGTTGTTGCAGTATCAAGCACATTGGAGTCCCCAGTCCCTGGTGTGCTGGCTGAGAGCGTAGCCATCAAATAAAGTGTTTCTTCAACGAACCTCGCCAAAGGTGCATCCCTGGGAGATGGAGCGGATCCCGAGGCTGCTCCTTAACTTGTCTCTAAAATGTCTGTTTGCTCCCTGCTGAAACTGATGGCAGGAGAGAGCACAGCAAAGGCAGCATGGGGTTTTGGGCCAGCAAGTGTAGAAAGGTGGCATGCCATAGGCATAACAAACAATTCACCCCTAATAGCTGGGCTAAAGAGCTCTGAGAGGCAAAACTTCACCTGCTGTAACCCTGGAACAGAGAATTTCCATCTTGCTGCTTAAAAAGTGCTGCTCCCCACCGGCACGGCAGAGCCTGCAGGAGCCCAGAGCAGTCAGCTGGTTCGTGCCACCTCTGGACTAGGGCTGTGCACGAGCAGAGGCCATGTTAGTGGGGAATTTGGCCCAGCCAAGCTGCGTGAGAGCCATGTACAGCAAGTGAGGGCACCCCGCTGAAACTGTGACATAGCCGAGCTCTTGTGGAAACTCTCATCTCTCATTGCAAGCAGAAGCACAAGCAGGCCTGGCCTGGATGGGAGTTTCATGCAGTGGCTTCCCCTCCCAGCTGCTTTCCCTTCTGCTGAGAGCTGGCTGTGCATTAAAGCAGATGTTGCTTGCACTCAGGTCATGTTTCCAAGCTTCCCTTCGCAGTCATGAGGGCTGGAGATGCTTCCCTCCCTCCCCACACTCGTTCCTTAATTAAAGCTTAAATTCTGATGTCGTCACAGGACTGCAGGAGCAGGGCCCCAGGCAGGCACTTAGCGCTTGGTGCTGTCAGCAGGACTTTGATTTAGAAGCAGAGAAAATACTTGGGAGAATCCTATCCCTCGCTGCACCGCAGACAGAGCCAGAGCTGAGGGCTGGCCTCTAGGGCAGGCTGGAGGTTTTGCCTCGGGCACAATGTGGGGATCATCGGGGTGGAAGCCTGTGAGGTGCCATGGGTGGGAAATCGGGTCTGATCGCCCCAGGCATGGAGCTTCGGCCCTGCATGGGTTTGATTTCATGCTGATGATAGGAGGAAAACCTTACCCAACGGGCTGGCCCGAGCCCTTCTTCCCCCCTGCTCCAGGTAAAGCTGATTCCTGGATTTCTGTTTGGAGGTGTCCTTGGTTCTGTACCTGCATTTAACAGTTCAGCATGGGATGCCAGCCTGGATGGCTCTGACTGCCCCAGTGGGACGTGTCTTGTTCCATTTACAGAGGCTGGTGGGTGGCAATCAGCAAAAAAGAAAGGAAAAAGGAAAAAAAAAAAATACATACTTTCTGGAACCCAAGGGAAACATTAGAGGGATCCAGAAATAGAAAAACCCCTATAATAGGTACAGTCATGCCATCTCCCAGTGCTACTGGTGCCAGAACAAAATTATTCCGGGCTGACTTTTTTTTTTTTTTAATGTAACAGCTTCTCTGCTGATATAAGCATCTGCTTAACTTAAAAGCAGAATTGATAATCTGCTCACAAAAAAAAAAAAAAAAGGAAAAAAAAAAAGTGAAGGCTTCTCCTTGGCTTGTTAGCCTTTAAAATATGCTCCCAAGCCACTGGACCATGGTCTGCTGGTCTGAAGAAATCAGAGAAGAGCACGCAGAGTCATTGCTGTGGCAGCAAGCTCGGAGCAGCCTTGGGAGGTGAGCTGGGGAAAGTTCTCCTCTTCCTGCAGAGGGGAGCAGAACCCCCACCAAGGTCTCCAAGGCAGAACCACCACCAAGGTCTCCAAGGGGCTCCCTCCCAGCCCAGCAGGGTGCAGAGCTCTTGGGAAAGGGGCAGTGACTCAAAACATTTGTCTGTGCTTCTTCTGGGCTTTGTTGGGAGGATGGTTGGAATATTTCACTTTGGGCTGAGAAAGGGGATTTTTGTGCTTGGGCCTGCAGCTCTGTAGAGCTGTGCTAAGCTCAGCTGATCCGGTGACCGGTTTACCTGGGTCAGCAGGCAGGGCAACCAGTTAGTGCTGTGCCTTGCTGGGCGGGCAGCTCCTGTGCATGCTTTTCTGCAGAGGAGCTGGCCTGTCCTAGCCACGAGTACCCTGCCAGGACACAAACTTACCAACTAACATCGCTTCAGCAGCGTTCCCCACGGCGTGGGCATGCGCTGCCAAGTGGAGATGAGGGGCTGCCCTTCCCCAAAGCTTGCCCAGCTGTTAGCAGCTCTGAGCCTATCAAAGCCTGGTGTCACTTATCCTTCCGCTTGTCCTCTATTCTCAAGAATATCAAAGAGAAGGAGAGGTGTGTCCTTCTGCCGACTCCTGCAGCTGCCAGGGCTGCTCACGAGCCCTCGCCATCTGAATCCAAACGCAGCCAGCGCAGCTGCTCCTCCAGCCCCGACGAGGGCCAAGTTCCTCGTCCGCTCAGCCCAGCAGCTCCCAGAGCTCAGCGCTGCACAGCTCAGCCCCAGCCATTCCCTGCCATCCCTCCTGCCTCTCCTCCTCTCATACAAAAAGCTTTCCATAGGCAGGGCAGCATTACATGCAAGGAACGTAACGAGGCCGGGCCCTGAACTGCATGAAGAATGAAGGCAGTGGCTGAAGGAGAGGCTGCGTGATGGGGTGGGCTGCTTTCCACCCATATCTGAAGGGCTCGAGCTTGCCAAGCGGCTCTGTTAGGGCTGGTGAAGCAGGAATGCAAATCGTGGCTCCCTTGTAAAGTTGCATAAACTTGTAGTAATGTCATTTTTAGATTAACATTTACATTGAGGACAACACTGGAAGGCTTCATTGTTTGCAAGCACTATGGAAATAGATTTAAATTTTTTTTGTTTACACACATTTATTTACAAGGCATTTACTGATTACAAACCAATGTACATCACTCGTTTACATGCATAATGTAAACTATGGAGATTTTGTATTTTTTTGCCATGCAGTGCCGTACAGATTCCCATTGCTCATTCCACTCAGAGGCAAGAGCCTCCTTTCATCTCGGCTCCCTCTGTCCTTCAATTGCTGCCTTGCCTCCCCGAAAAGAGCCTTGCCTCTGACTGGAACACATAAAAGTTGATGTCCCCTTTAAACAGATAGCATAAAAACCTAATAGGAAAACCTTGTCAGCAGAACTTCAGCATGACTAGAAAAGCCAAAGCAAAAATTAAAAAGCCTAACGGTGCCTATCAGATTGTACCAGCGCAGAGCATCGCATTACTGCTGTTTGAGAAGAACCTTCACGGAGCTTTTTGGGATGCTTCAGGCATCCAAAAACAACCGGAACAGAACTGAAAGCTTGCCAGGATATCTGTGCGAGAGAGGAGCAAGTACTACAGGCATGCTGGATGGTTTATCTCAGCCAGTTGCACCTGAGTCTCAGCATCCAACTGAGTTTTGGATAAGCTTGAGCCTTCCCACAGCAAAGCCACCACCCCACTGCCTGTCCTGGCTGTGCCTCCCTTGCCCAGCAGTGCTGGTGGGACACACACACACATATATATATATCCTAGCATCCTATATATAACATATTTTATCCTAGGGTGTTAAAATCTGAACCCAAGGGATGGCAAATCTTAACCCTGGGAAACTGTTAGATTTCAAAATCTAAGGAGAGCCCAGCTTTTTTTTTGCTTTTTTTTTTTTGACTCCTTGATAGTTTCAAGGACATAAAAACTATTTGCAAATTCAACACAAATGGAATGAGCAAGTTGAAAAGCAAACAGCTGAACCAAATACACTCCAAATCAAAGTATTTCCCTTTTGACGCTTTTAAGTGGCATTAGTTGGCTTTGTGTTTCGAGGTGAAATTTTATGCTTTAAAAATTGGAAAAAAAAATATTAGTTTTCACTGGATTAAAAAAAATGAAAACAAACAGCCAAGCTTAAACATACCACTGAGCCTAAAATGAAATGTTTTGATTTTTTCATTTTACTGAAAAGTTGAACAAACATCAGTTTCAGATCAACCCATTTTTAATGTTATTTTTCTTCTGTACAACCAGTGAACCACAAAATCAATTATTTGTGCAGCTCTAGTGACCAGTAGATTAAATTCAATGCAATAGCGAAACAGCAAAAGGAGTCAATGAGGAGTGGAGAGATGGGAGAAAAAAAAATTGAACTGAAAAAAATGGTGAAAGCAGCCATAATAGAGCTTGTCTCTGCCCAAACTTAGCATGCAGCTTCACAAATGCTTTAATACAACTCTAACCCACGTTGCTTCTGAAAACAGCAGTCTCATCTGTTTCCTTGCTGCCTCCAACCATGCAGCCCTGTCCCTTCACTAGCAGCCAAGTAAACAATCAACGAGACTGGAAAAGTGATCTGGTGAAAATTAATTTTTTTTATTTTTTTTTTTCTCCTGCCAGCTTAGTTTTCTGCCGGATCAGTTCCTCAGTTGTGAAAATCACAGGTTTGAAAGAAACCTGCCTGGTCTGGTCAAGAAAGGCAAAACTTCCATACCAGAAACAGGCATCAAAGCTCATGTTCATTAGCTAGATTGTGCAAGTCCAGTGCCTGAAATACGAAATGAATTCTCCCCTCACTTAGAAATAACAAAATCTTGTAATGCATGCAGCTGGACACCCAGACACGCAGCCTCACCAACCCTGCTGCTGTGCAGGGCCGGGGCAGTGTTGCAATCACTACAGCAGACTCCCCAGCAGGTAAATTGGTGACTTCTCCTTGAAGTCAACAGCTTCATGTATTTATGTCACAGAGAATCTGGCTCATTGTTTTAATTTGTGGTGCCGTAAAACTTTGAAAGTTTTGTGAGAATTTTGTGATACCAAATTTCTTTCTTTTTTTTTTTTTTTCCCTCTTTTTTTCTTTCTTCCAAAGAAAAATCTAAGCAGCAGAAAAGCATCTCGCGTCATGGTAATTCTATTCCTATTTGCTGAGGGAATGACACATTTAGAGAGCACGTAGCTGCTCAGATTTGTGGGTTTTCTAGGACTAAATAAAAATCTCTAGTGTGGCCAGGCTGCCTTTAGTAGTGCAAATCTCTTTATGAGCTCCCAGTTTAGTGTCCACTCTGAATCAGAGAACCAGGAAAACCACAGATCTGTTGGTGAGACGGGACCCTGGGGGTCCCTCATCCAACCTCCCACTTGAAGCAGATCTATTGCCAGCTCATGAGCACCATCAAAGGTGGAGACCCCCC
This sequence comes from Anser brachyrhynchus, assembly GCF_964034855.1. NCBI lineage: Eukaryota > Metazoa > Chordata > Aves > Anseriformes > Anatidae > Anser > Anser brachyrhynchus. Next base: position 7,883,386 of record NC_137712.1, on the reverse strand, counting down.
CACCTCTCCTGTCCCAGCTCTGCACCACCGGTAGAACAATGTCCTGGGGATAAAAAATAAGTTTTCTTCTCCCTGGGCACCATCCCAAGCAATTTATGGCTCACTTGTGCAGCCAGTTACTCACGATCTGTCTTGTCTTGGGAGCTGTATTTTCTTTTTATATATCCAGGGACTTTACTGTAACCGGCGTATGTACTTGGTTTTGTCCCGTTTCTCTGTGGGTGGGGGGACAGGACAGGACTGGCTGGTCCATGGGCACATACATCTTGCAGCATTTAATTACTTCCCCAGCAATGTGGAGGAAACTTAATTGTCTTCCCAGCTATGGCCTGTCATCTCCCCTTCTAAGCTGAGGAAACTGAGGCACGAAGGAATGAGTTCATTTCATGGCACCATGGCAAGAAAAAAGGGGTGCATAGCTCCAACAGCATAGCTCCAAGAAGTTGGTTGAAGCTATTAAATACTGTGTGGTGGTAACAGGAAAGGTTACTGGTCTGAGCAGTGCCCTAGTCCCAAAGTCAAGCCAAGCTGAGCTTCATCCATTTTCCAGCCCTTGTGCAGCATCTCACACCCCAGGCTCTCAAGACTAGGAACAACAACAGGGACGGTGATAATGAATATTCAGACATCCCACAAACCACTCACAGCATCTGCCATCCTATCTGCATTAGCATCTGAGTGCACAGATAATGATCAAAGCAACATTTTCCTGCCAGAGGCCCCCCTAAACCAGCCTTATTAGTGTGAATCGATGCTGATTAATGTACCTCCTTAATGCAGTTGTACCTACCCCTACTGCCCATGATTCAGTATAAAACAGCCCCCACTTTGCTTGCCTTCCTCCCGATATCCCATGCATGGTGCAAACCTTGACTGAGAGCACCAGTAAAATCAGTTCGGACCAAATCTTGCAAGAAGGAGTCCTAAAGTCTGCTAAAATGCAAAACACAGAAGGAAGGAATGAGTCTTTGGACACTGTGACACGAGCTGCCTTTTTGTGCCAGGATGTTTCCAGGCATCCTATGAAAAGATATCGACAGCTACGCTGCTGTACAGCAGCTCTGCCCGTGCGGTGTATTAATAGCCGTGCTACCCAAAAACAGGCTCTTGCTTGCTGCTGACAGATATTTGGACTTCACCTGTGATGGAAGAAGGTTTGCATTTTTTAATTTGATGCTGCTTCTTTGTTAACGTTGCCTGTGAAGATTAGAAAGTGCTGCGTGTTGCCTTACGCTGCTGCGTAACATTGAGAGCGGCTTCCTCTCAGTGGGTTTTCAGTGTAAATGACACGCTCCTAATGTGCTGTGTCCACACTCCTGCACTGCAAGACACTGGGGAAATCACCACTAAACTGGCGACAGCGTTTCGATTAGGGACGGGTGAGGTCCTCTCGCATGTTTTCACATCCACTCCAAAACCTCGGGCACTGTGGCTGGGTTGAGACCTGCTGCTGTTGGCCTTAGGAGAGGAGCGGCGCTCGGGGCAAACCTTGTCCAGAAAAAATTCAGGTGCCAAAAGGAACTGACTGAGGGACAAACCAGCCAACTAAAAAAAAAAAAAGAAATCTGGGAGAAAAGGAGCACTGAAAGAGAAAAGAATGCAGAAATTCCCGTGCTCTAAGTGGGCTGCTTTCCAGAGGAAAGGAGAGTCACCCTTACTGCAGGATACGTGCTGCCCTTGGGCCAGTCTAGTACAAAGAGCAATTGAAAGACATCATTTGGGAGGAAAGAGGCTTCTATGCCGGAATTAAGCAGTTGACAAAATCCCAACAGCTTTAAAGATTTTGAAGTCAATTTAAGGAGCCCGCAAAATGAGATTTTCCCCTCGTGGCTTTCGGTAAAATGACAGGTTCTGGAGGGGGGGGGTGGCTCCAAGTCCAGCCTTAGCCGCTGGGAGCTCCGCTAATTCGCCACAGTGAGGCTGATTTGGGCACTGCTTTAAAAATGCATGGGCCCAGTTTTCAAGTTACCAGTCCTGCAAACGGGGCCAAATATTAGAAGGAATAACCCTCTGAGTCTGGCCAGCCCCATACCTAATGGCCCCATATGCTCTGCTGAAGGAGTCGAGGGCTCCCCCTCTCCTCTGCTGGCTGCAGTGGGACCTAAAGCCAGTCCTGGAGCATTTCCACTCACCTCCCAGATACCAGACCATGATGTACGGCCAAGAGATGCCTCCCTACGTGCCCTTTGCAGTCTTTCCACCTCCCTCTGGACCCTGTGCCTAACTACTTCCATTGGGCTGTCTCACCTCCGAATATTTCCGTGAATAATGACTTCTCCAGCACTGCCTCTGCTTGTGACTGTTTGCAAGACCCTTGTCAGACCCTTCCCCATGCCCCCAGCCTCCCACATGTGCAGATGCTGCTGTCCGTGCCTCCCGTGTGCACAGAGGTCACACATTGTTCTCCCTGTGCTAGAAGTCTCTCTGATAAATACTTTGGCAATGTCCAGCAGAGATGGAGAAATACAGATCCTTTTCCACTTCCCATGTATAAAGTTCACCCTGAACTGAGATAAACTTTCAAATTCTTAGCAGTCTCCTACAGACCAAAGGGGAATTTGCTCCTCACCCCATAGCAGATAAAACTAAAAATCACAGGCTTCACATTAGAGCAAAATTTTAGCTCCTTTACTAGGATGGGGAGAGCAAAGCCATAGTGCAGCCTGTCTGCTCCAGGTGTGAATTCTCCGTCGCAGGAAACCTTTCACGAGAGGTTGCTCACAAACCTGTCAGATGCATCACAGGTACAGGCTGAGCCCGCCTAGGGGAAGTGGCATGGATTAAATGACCTCCCAAGGTCCTTCCAGCCCTTTTTCTCCCTGATTCTCAGAGACAGGATCCCTGGCTTGATAGATCTCTGCCCTGACCTACCCTGACAGCTCTTGGAGGTGTCTGAATACATCCATTGCATGCATTTCCCTCCCACTGCAGCTCCTGGAGCCTGCCAGGGCAGCGTTTGGGGCTGAAGAGTTCTTCAGCAAAGGGCAGAGCCACTGCCAGGGCACTGTGTGGGGCAGAGGAGCGCAGCCCCAATCCAGCAGGGCAGGGGGGAGCCAGGCTTATCCACAACCAGCAGGGAAGTCTTTCTTAAAAAGACATCTTTTCTCTGCTCCTCTGTGCGAGCAAAGCCTGTGAGCTATCCCCAGAGGAAGTGTGGCAGCACTATTTCTGCTTTTTGCGGCTGTTGTCCCCCAGGCTGTTTGGAACGAGGAGGACAAGCCAGGACAATGTCTTCAACCCATGCTAACCTGCCCCTGCTCCGCAGGCTGGTGTGAGGGGAGGGGATGCTGCGCTCCCCGCAGGCCGTGATGGGACAGGCAAAACTCATTTTTCTTCCCCACACGTCAATATTTCACATGTTGCTGCTACCCCGCAAGTGCTTTTGGCTTTCTGCCCATGGGAGAAGGCTGCCTGCACACAAGTGGTTTTCAGCTCCCCCGACCCCCAGCAAACACGTGTGCGCCTCTGCATGCGTGTTGCCAGTAGGCAATTCACTAGCACTTTCCTACCTACTAGTTTGCGTAGCTACGTTTGCAAGTGTCTTTCCGAAGCACGACGGGGATATATAATTATGGAAATGTGCACGTCTATGAGTTTGGTCTTTGGGTTTTAGCCCAAATCTCATGATTCTTGCTGGCTTATTCCCCTTCCTTCCAAAGTGCCTGCTGCTGCAATAGGAGGCTCACATGAGCACCCCAGCTTTTCATATTCAAATAACAAAAAGATAAGTATGTTTCTGGATATCACAGCTGCCAAAAAGCACTTGAAACAGGCAACAACAAAGGCTTGAAAAACCTAGAAGGCAAAGGAAAATCCAAATTCTGCCTATTTTCTGTAGTTTTTTAATTGAATGACTTTCAAACCAAGCTCACAGTTCTGGAGGCAAGTCTGACTCATACTCGGAGATCATCTGCAGAGGCCTGCGGTAAGCGGCACACAGCTAGGGCGCATGCACGGCAGCGTGAGAACTGCCGTCCCGACATGTGCCTTGTATTTATGTCTGTTCTTGCCATGTGAACCTTAAACTGCTGGCAGAGCACATATGTGAATTTGATACAGATGCTTGGTCTGCCCACTGGGACAGATTTGAGAAACTTGCTTGTGAAACTGACTTTGAATTTTTGGTCTGTCCCACAAAGTGCATCCACACCCTTAGTCCTTTTTCTTCTCAGTCTACATTGTGCACACTGCCAGGGCACTGCGGTGCCTTCATCTCATGATCAGAGCACTACACCCGAGCCTGTGAAGCAATCTGCATTGCCAGCTGAGGGCTGTGGGGAACCAGAGAAACATCTCCACATGGAACGGGTGCAGTGGCACATCCCCCCCCATCAACTAGGCCACGAGCTCAAGGGAGCTGGCCGAGTTCCCACCACCTCACAGCTTACCCAAGCTACGGGAGCCACAGGAAACCAACGTACCTGTATATTTTATATCTGGTTGTAAATCCTTGACGATGTCTTTCCACAAAGGATAAGTAGCTCCGCGAGTGGTGGAAGGGCCCCCTGTCTGAAATAAGCCAATCAAACTCCTTGGAGACATGTTGGTTGGTGGCAGCGGGGTCCTGGTGGGAGGGCTGTACTAGTATATGGTCCCATATAAACAGGAGGTAGAGGAACTCAACAAGCCTCCAGTTCATGCTTTTCTGTCTGCCTTTTTCCTCTCATTCTTGCTCCATTCTGTGGAGTCCTGTTGAAAAAGAGAGGGAAGAGGGGGAAGGAAACAGAGAGAAAGAAATGGAGGGAGGGGAGGGAAAAGGGAGAGAAAGAGAGAGTTTAGAAATGGGAATTGCTTTGATCCTTTGACAACTGTCTCTCAGGGTAAAAGAGACATGAAAAAAACACATTTTAAAAGCCTTCAGTCTGCCTGCATTACTGCTTGGAGTATCTGGCAGTGTTTTATTCACACCTAAGTGGTGCCTTTAACCTCCTGAGCACATACCACCTTTGAAATAACCAGGTCCCGACCTGAGCCATCCTCACCCCAGCTTTTCCATCATTTCCCTCATGAAGTTCTCCGCAGTGCCGCAAAGACGAGCGAGGGCTGGGTGCAGAAGGTGGCCGCACCCTAGGCTACAATTACCCATTTATCGTCCCTTTAATGCTGTGCCAGAGAAACGTGTCTTCTCCTTTCATGTCTCACTGACGATCTGTAATCCATACTCCATGCAACCTGAGCAATCTATAAAGACCCAGCTCTTGCTTTAAAGTGTTGCCAAAAAAGAAATAAAACAAAATAATTACCCAGGTTTCAGCGACGAGTGCATGCGGACGCAGAGACACACACACACACACACAGCCACACGTGACTCTGAAATCCTGCCAAACGCTGAAAGATAAAAATCACCCCAACCTGCTTCCCTGACGGGGTGCTTGGGAGTCATGTGTTTGGAGGGGGGGACGGGGTCTGTTGCTATTGGGATCACAGTAGGACCTCGGGGCTCTTCCCAAGATTGAAGTTCATGCTGAGCATGCATATTGAGCAGTGGGAGATTTACTAGGAGGCTTACGGGGGTGCTCCCCAGCACCTGGTGCAGGGCACGCCGTCCATCACGTGCAAAGCATGGCTGCGGGCAGCCCTGCTACGAGCCAGCTCCTCTCCCCGATGTGTTCGGTGTCTGAACAGACAAGACATATGATGAGTGGGAAGGGAAACAGAGGGGTGAAACGCCTTGCCAAAGGTTACGCAGCAAGCCATGGATACAGCTGGAAGAGAGCCCTCGTCTTCTGACTCCCATTTCCAGCGTTTCAGCCGTTAGATCATCCGCCTCCGCAGTCATGCTGCTGGCACGGTGCCCCTCTCCGAATGGAGCCATGTGCTCCACCGGTGGAAGGGGAGCAGCTCGGTTTGTCAGCACCCGTGCCCAACACCAACCCCATTCCCTTCGGCTTGCTAACCGGGACTCTGAGGGGAACACAGCAGCAGCAGCAGCCCAGCGTGCTGGGTTGTGCTCCCCACTCATCAGAACTGAACATCCTCATTGCTGGGAGCTCCTGACGCAGCTTTGAAAAAGCCCTCTCCCCACGCAGGACATGTTCCTCCTCCTGCCCACCTCCTGTCCATCTGGCTGCCTTGCTGAGTTTTGTGGGGATGTGCCAGCATGGTGGGGATGCCCAGGCAGAGCAGCCTTGAGGCCATGGCCCTCACTCTGGGAGTACAAACCTAGCCAAAAGTTGTCCTCAGGACAGCTGATACCCACACGTTTCTGCATTAATATAGCTCAAAGAGCCTGGAGCTACTCTTTAAAAGCAGGAAAAATCAGGCTACGCAGAGCTTACAACTGAGAGTTCTGGTGTCAGGCGTATTTGTACATCTCCAACAACCCTGCTCATTGGGAGTCTGAGTCCACCACAAGCACTCTGAAAGTCTGCAGTTCCTAGAGGGAAAAGATCTTGCTAAGAAGAGGTTGCACTGGTGTGCTAGAGGCCCCATGTACATTTGCAGCATTGCATGTGGAGGTGAGAGTCTGCCTGCTGCAAGCACCGTGGTACGGTGCAGAGGGCATCAGCATCATGGCTGGCGTGGCCATCTCCTTGACTCCAGGAGCTTTCTCTGGGAACAAAGCAAAGATGCAGCCCGTGGCAGCGAGTGCACATCTTCTGCGCGGGTGTATCGGATCTGGGAGTGCGACGGGGAGCACAAGAGCCAAGTGTGCGCGCACGGCGGGGCGCGTGGGAGGCCGCACGTGTGCACAGCATGTGCCTGTGGAACTGCGGCGAGCTCAGCAGCGCTTGACAAAACAGAATTGTGTAAAGTCTAGTTAAAAACGACAGTCAGCTGTTGCATTGCATGAAGAAATGAAAAAAAAATTAAGTATGGGAAAGCCAACGAATGTTCGCTTTTTTCTGTTGGGCACATATAAACTTCTTTCTAATTGCAGATAGAATATTACTGCTATTAAACCTAATGGCACCTGTAGCTCCTGACTGAGGAGGTTGTTCCTATTCTGGGGACATTTTTAATATTAGCCTTCACTGACTCCCATTTCTGCCATAAACAGGACAGATCTCAGTGCTTTAGTCCCTCACCTCTAAGAAAAGAGCAGTACTACTTTACCTTAAAAAAACAGGGTTTGGGGATTCTTGCCCCACATCGAGGGGCACACAGCATATTCTGAGTGGGGTATGGTACAGGTCTGCTTCCACTCACAGTGATCATGAACCAGAGGTGTTACTTGGAAATGCTCTCAGCTACATCCCACTGTGAGCATTTCCATATTCCAGTTCAGGAGATTTTTTTCTCCTGCTTCTCTGTTCAGGCTGCTTCTCTGCCCCACTGCTCATTGCATGCCCACAGCCCTCTGCCATCACAGGCACAAGGCTGCAAGCTCAGCATATTCACTGCTAGACAGGTACGTAGGTTTGCTGCTGATAATGATCTGTGCACATCCTCCTCACCCTCTTGGTTGTCTGTTCATTAAGCTCTTCCATAACTACTTCCTTCATCAGCCAGCCTGGATCAGTTTTCCTTTAAACATTTCACTTCCTATTGAATTTCTGTTGCAGAGAGGAAGGGAGCTCTTACATACCAAAGTGGAGCGATAGCTCACCTCCAGCTCCCAGCTCAGTGCAAGCATAAACAGAAATATGAGAACAACTAAATGAAGTGGGCTTCAGAGAAATCCCACTGTGTCCTTCCATATCTGAGCAGCATACACTGGGGAGATTTCAGTTTATAACAGAGAGGAGATATTCACTAATTCCCCCCACACACATCTTCGTCCTCCCTTCCTTTCCTGCTAGGTCGAAGTTAGAATCAGGATGAATAGAAATGCAATGACTCTTAACCAGGGGTTAAGACATGTCGAGAACATGCCTTGAGACCACAAGAAGTGGCCACATCTCCCACCTGGAAGCTGGATACTGGAGGTATCAGTGCTGAGAGCAAGGATTGGTGCCTGAGGCAGTGAGGGTAGTAGAGCACAACTGGGTCTAGATGACTAGCACACAACCACCTTTAATTTTTTAGTAGTATCTTTTTCCCCCCTGTAGCTTCTATAGAGATGTTGTTTCGCATTAAATATTAATACACACCACGGGGCTGGTCCCCATGGAAGCTATAAAGCTTACTAAAGTGGGACTATTTTGTGTCTAAGGCAATAATGTGAGGTCTATTCAATCTAACTGCTAACAAGTTTGAATCTGAAATTAATTTGTTATGTGGCATTATGGGGCTTCACTGATGTAAGTTATGTTCTGTGGATTCAAGGCGGATGGGGGAAGAAGAGGAAGGGGGGATGTCTGCATGTATATAGCCTTTGGGTAGGAGACCCAAGACAAACTAAAAGCTAAATCTGCCACAGAAGCAATCTCTGCATTAAAGGACAGCCTTGGTAGAGGAGAACACTGGCTTTTGATCCAGGAAGCCAACGTTCTGCTCAATTCTGCACAAGATGCACCCAGTGATCATGGGCAATGCCCTTAAATGTATTATTTTTCCCCCTCACTTTCCTATTATCAGCTTGTGTGTACAATAGCATTTGTCAGACTGATTTGCAATCTTGTTGGAGAAGCCACTGTCTGAGGATAGCACTTAGCAAAATGCAGCCCTGCCGGCCACATGGCTCATTAGGTGTTCGTGTCCTAAAAGCGATGAAAGACAACCACCTCAAGGTGTCAGAAAGCTTTGCAATGCAGCAGTTAGAAAAAAAAAGAAAAAAAGAAAAAAAAAAGCTACGAAGCTTATGCCCACTCTGGAGCATTACAGAGTGCTGTAGTGATCTGGGTCCTTCTGGTTCATCTCAAAAAGCAAGATGATGCAATTATCGTATCTGTTAATAAACATGATCAACTGGTGAGCCAGGACATAGGTTCAAGTTCACAGTAAATAAGTGCTGAGATAAGAAGATGTGAGAAGTACTGATTCTGAGGCACATAACAATCAGTTTCCAGTATTGTCCATCACGAAGGCACATCTGTCATGGTAAATGGAGATTTCTGTCGCAACCCCTTTTAGGGAGGCAGTTTAAAAAGGCCTTATTCTAATCAGAATTCAGCCTGGAACATTAAATGTTCCTTGTCTTATAAGTCTTCAGGATTCTTGGAGGAAAAATAGGCAGGTGCTTTCTGTAAAGAGCAAGTTGTATTTGAATGTACACTTAATTTCATTGTGATTGATATCTGTGTGTTAATTATATTCTATTTTGGGCAATACCTTTGCTGTCACAAGGCAGTGCCTTTTATCCAAGGAGTTCAAATTGAATTAGAGACATTAATTAAAGCTCTCAGCACTCTAGTAAGGCAGGCAAGTGCTGTTACTCCCATTGTTTCTTGAAATAAGAAGAAAGGAATAAAGCTGGGTGTCTACTTAGCCACTTAAAAGGTAATTTTTATACAGCTGGGTAGCTCAGAATGGTAGATTTTACAGAAAACGATACTGTGAGATCAGATTCTTGTTGGGGAGGCTGCGTAGCCCCAGATCACCGCTGTAAATGGGAAGGCAGAATGCAGGAGTTGGCTCTCTGTTGCTTGCTCTGAATACTATGCTTTGCCTCTGCCTCCTGGGATTTTCCACCTTTCTTCTAACCTCTGTACCTTTCATTTATCCCTTCTATTAGAGTCAAATTGATCTTGCACACATCCCTTCTGTTTTCTCACGCTCATTGATGTAAACTATTTCCATCAGAAATGTAGACTTGGGAAAGAGAAATTACCGAACACATTATTTTTAGTAAAGAAATAAGTCCTCTATCTCTTCAAGCTTCATGCACCAATAATTCTTTCTTGTGTCCCACATTTGGTTCTTGGCAGGTTGAGAGAGGTTTCTGCCTGCTGCCATTTAACAGAGGGAAGAGGCTAACAATTGCTATTTGTATCTGAAACGCTTCTGATCTGCAGCAACTTCACATGCTGCTTTAGGATGCTGATAAATTAGTAAAAGACTGAAGTGTCAAGGGAGAGATGAAACAGTTCATGTTAGTTTAGAGCTCGACCCTGCAAAGTGACGAACGTCTGACCTCATTTCAGCAAACAGCTTAAGTGCATGCTTAATTTTAAGTGTTTTTACCTTCTCCTAGATTTTATTCAACATCCCCTGCTTTAAGTACACTCACATTTCTGCTAGACAGGTAACTACTGCCCGGCACCTTTAGGGTTGCACTCTTGGTAGGTCACTGGTTGCAGCTGGAGCAACAATATTTATGTCTTGCACTTGATTCAGAGGGGGAATTGCTGGAAGGTAGCTCCTGCCCATGGAGCAGGTTTAGCTGTTCTCTTGAAATGCTGGCCAACAATCCATCCAAGCTGAGAACTTCTCTTGTGTGTCAGGGGAACAGGGAATGTGGATGGAAAGGGATGGGGAAGCCAACCTGTCAGGGTTTGTTAAGTCATACAAAGTATGACTTAGACCTGAGGGATATTCATCAGCTGAGACATTTTTGGGTGAGAAAAGGCAAGGAAGGGGGATGAGAAATTCCTCTCCTAAAATAGTGGTACAGTTTAAAAATGTACTTCAACTTTTCCAAATTGTTCATGCTGAAAGAAATAAAAGAAATAATGATTGGGTGATGTGAATGTTTTAGTTTTAAGAGTACCAAGGGGACACATTTCCAAATTTCCCTTTGAAACTGCTAGGGGTATTTTTCCCCCTTTTCATTCGTCCTTCTAGCCTCTTAAGACAGCACAGTGATAAAAATATTTCTTTTGACCCTAAATGACTCGGAGGAAATAAGGCCTTTTTCTTTGCAGTTTGTCAACACTTTGCTTACAACTTGTCAGAATATTCAGTGAACCAAAAACAGCCTATGTATCCTTTGTTATTAATGCAGTTCAACCAGCAGCCTAAAGGAAGCCATTTTTGTGCAAAAACTCTTAATTGCTCCCTGCCTATAGCAAGGTGAGAATCACACTGGTAACAACTAGGTGCCTTATTTCAGCTCATTTGTCCCCACACTCCAGCTAATTATAAACTACTGATGTTCTTGTGATGAGGATCAGAGGCAGCTTGAAAATGAAGAAGTGTGGCAGGGATGCAATCTCCACCAAGTCATAACATCAGGTGGTGCTGGATAGTGTTAACAGAGGGAATTAAACTTCATTAGACCTCACCATGAATCGACTAGCCAAGATGCCAAAGACACTGCTCTGAAATCCAGGACCCATAGAGGCTTGGTTCAGGACTCTACTTAGAAAGAGGATCCATTTAACAGTGCTTGGTAGATCAGGAACTGAGTTAAAAGTATCTTCTGCACATGTGTGCTGATATGGGATGAAGAATGATATTTTGAAGACAGTCCTGCTGAATCCAGGACTGTAACGGTATCGTGCTAGGTGCTGTAAAACCAGGAAGGCAGTCCATGCCCCAAAAAGCTTACAATCTAATTAGAAGACCAAGGACACCAGATGGTCAGGGACAGATGGGGGAACACGAGGGAACAGTGAGATAATACCGCTCAGCGGGCTGCGGAGCAGTGGTGTCAGCACACCAGCAGCCCTACCGTTGGCAAGATTTTGATAGCTATTGTCATAAATGAGAGTTATAAATAGGGAGGCTGGATAATGAGCTAGCTTCGTAGATGTTTGTGAGGAACTCCTCTCATTTGTGAAGTGGCAGAGATAGAATGAATATAGATGGTAATAATAATGATAAATTGCACATTTCTGAGCTGCTTATTAAGAAAAAATATGGTGGGTGGTGAGCAGTAATTTCTATTAAACACTGCCCCTGAACTTGAAATTATTCCTACTATTATTAAATTATTGTCCAAGCCGGTCCACTTCCCCATAATTTCATTCTAAGTTACACAAAAATGCAGCTCTGCTTTCTGTCTTCCTCAGTATTTATACACCTTATATCAAAGTCCAGTAATCTCATAAGTGTTAATAGGTTTTTATCCTTGCAGTAGCTTTAGGAGATCGGGAAATGCTGTTTTTCCCATTCTGCAGAATGGGAATTGAGACACGGGGTAGATTAATGGCTTGCCCCAGATCATTTCTTAAGTGCTTCAGGAATTCAACCCAAATCTCTTAAGTCTCAGCTCAATGTTACATCTCCTTGCAGTACCCTTCCTACGCACCTTCATGCTACTGTTCCAGAATTAGCTAAGACTTGCCACAGAGCTGCGTAGAATTTTTTTTTTTTTGGATTGCTCATTTTCATGTCAGAAAAATGCCAATTCATCAAAGGCAAAACACTTTGTAGAAATTTGTTGATTTAAGGGAAAAAAAGCATTTTGATAAAGTCAGCTTTTCTTTGGAACAGAATGTGTTGAGTTTTCTATTTGGAAAGGATTGGTTCAAGATTGTGTTTTGTTTTTCATTACATGTTGAGTAATATACGTTAAAAATCAAAATGAAGTGTTTTCTTAAACAGTATGTTTTGACTGAACCAAAATAAATTTTGTAATTTATGCACAAAGAAAATGTCCAAATTCATTTAATACTTCTGTTGCATGTTGGAATAAGGATTTGTAGAAACACCTGCAAACTCTGCACAATAAACTGAACAACTGAATAAAAATCTTACTATTCCCTGCCATTTCTACTGGAAAACTGAAACAGGCAGTAATCTGAAAACTGAATTCAAAGAGGTCTGGGTCAGAGTCCAGAAACCCTGGTTCTTGCTTTCATGCCTACTCCACTCTGTGTGCCAGCCTTGCCTTTCTAATATATTCCATTGCAACAATTTGGACCTGTAAGCAGAGAGCTAGAAGGAAAAATACCAGTGCCAAATCTGCCCTGAACAGCAATAATTTAATGTTAAATCCAAAAGATCAACTGTTATCCCACACCTGATGTTCTTTGCATTATTTTTATTCTTCTGAAGTTCACTCCTGGGCAGGCACTATGCCACCACAGCCACATGGAGTGATCCCTGGGAAATGCAAGCAGATACTGCTTATTTTGTTATGCCAGCAATCTGAGGGTACCTAATGATCCTTGCAACTTATGTGTCTTCCTGTTTTTCTTCCCCTCAGAAAGGCGCTTAGTTCTTGACTGAGGTCTTTTGCATTTCTCAGCTCTGGCTGGAGGAGCACAAGGGGTTAAAATCCTCAAGCCACTGCTTCTCCTGGTACAGCTCCTGCTGCTTGGATAATGACAGCCCTGCCTGCCAGGATGAAAAGCCCCATTTAACTCGGAGCTTCCTATGGGCACCAGGTTCTGCCACCGTTCTTGCTGGATGATGCCAGTGGAACCAGGGGCAGCTGAAAATGGGAGGGAAAAAGGACCCCGAGTTGTTGGCTGCAAATTCTGGCCTTGAGCAGATCCACCTCTCATATCACACGGGGTGAATGAAGAATTTGCTGTGGCTGTAAAATCTCCATGAATTTAGCCACACCAGCTCCTGCAGCCACTGCCTGAGCCTGTTGTGCAGCAGTCCTGCCAGGCTGAGACCTCACGAGGCTGGCACGGCTTGGGCTTTGTGGAGGAACAGAGCTGGAACTGGAACCAGCATTACGCTAACTGGCTACTGCAGTGATGTGATGGATGCTGTCCAGTGACTGAGAGGTGTGCTGCATGAATCTCACATTGATTTAAGGATTTAGGAAGAATTCTTTAGTCCATAGAGCCCTGGTCTGAGGCTGGTTCAGCTCCTTCTACTGTTCTGCCTCCCCATATAGGGGAAGATGTATGCACATTTGTGCACAGGAGCTTAAATTCAGACTCTAAATGTGAGCTAAAATGTGTAATAGCCCCAAATAACAATAAATAAATAAATAAATAAATAAAAATTGGCAGCTTCTGAAATAGAAGCCAGAAATCTTGAATGCTGGTCTCCTGCACCAGGCATGCATCCATGCAGCGCCCAGCAGTAGCAGGTTCTGCTGGAAGGTCTATTGAAGTCAATGAGCCTTGGGTTGGATCTCATTGCAAAAAGATAATCAAATATCATATTAACTCTTAATTTGGAACAGCGTATTAAATTAGAAGCTCAAATTAACCTGAAACTGCATTTATATAATGAGAAGATTTAAAATCTGTGCATCATGAAGGTGGGAGAATTCCTAGCCAAAGCTGTTTTCAGCAGCCTTGAAACCCAGTGCCAACCTACCTGCAGTGCTGCGTTTAGCCTATTCCATAAACCCCAGTTCTGGGATTTTCAATGAGAAGGAAGGATACATGGAAAATCAAGCTCATACTTACTTATCTCATACTTACTAGTATTAATCTTTCAAGCACAGAAGGGTTGTTACTAGCTGGACCCCAACCAATGCCAAGAACTGAAAAATCCCAGAGGATACTGAGAATCTGCACTGGCATCTGACCATCACAAATAATAACCTCTTCCATCAGTGCATCGACACAGATTCTCCGAAAACTGAAGGAACTCACTCCTCTCTAGGTTTAGATTCCAAAACCACTCAGGGCTGAGCATCTCTAATATTAAAGCAGTTTGGTACCCGAGTTTCAGGCCACCCGTATCTGTGAGTTTTATTTATTTCCTTCTTTGAGATTGTTCTGCTCTGTGCTAAATCCATCTTGTGACCACCTGGAGCGTTTGAGAGTCTTGGCTGTGATGCTTGTCTGTTTAGATAGACTGTAAGTAGAGCTGGTCAAAAAATTTTGACAGAACAGTTTTTCACAGAAAAATGCAGTTCTCTTGAAATTGAAACGTTGCATGGGAACATGTCAATTTTGACAAACTTTTTTATGTTTAAAGTGTCAAAACAAATCATTCTGATTTTCTCTCCTCATTTCAGTTATACTGAAATGTTTCATTTTGAGGAGATAAACATGTTATTTTTATGTTGTTTCAATTAATTTGCTTTGACATTTTTATTTATTCCGCATTGTGTTGATATATGTTTAATATGTTTAAAGTATATACCGCAGAAAGCATTTTGTGGTGTTTTAGTTATTATATGTACTATCCTTACACTGTGCTGAATATTTCCCATAGCACTTTAGCGCTATAGAAGCAGAGGATCTTGATGACCTCCAATAATTACTTTTGAATTTTTTTGGCCATAAGAGATTTGTGGAGCAGATTCTGATTCAAAATGGAGTTTTAAAAACAAAACACAAACACAAATAGCACAAATCAAAAGGCGAGAATTTCCCGAGGAAATAGCATGTCCGTTTTCCAAGCAGCTCTGTCAGCTCAGTGACTGCATAGCACAGCTTGGGTCCCCTCTGCACTTGACAAAACCAACTTCTCTGCTTGCTTTAAAAAAGCAAATAAAAAAAGGAAAGGAAAGGAAAGGAAAGGAAAGGAAAGGAAAGGAAAGGAAAGAAAGGAAAGGAAAGGAAAGGAAAGGAAAGGAAAGGAAAGGAAAGGAGAAAGGAAAGGAAAGAAAGGAAAGGAAAGGAAA